>NW_026961431.1:0-24727 GCF_963924245.1 Chroicocephalus ridibundus
GGGGGGACACGGCCGGGGGGACGTGGCGATGGGGACATGGCCAGGGGACAGGGGGGACATGGGTGGGGGACAGGGGACATGGGGACAGGGCGACAGGGGGGCACAGGGGACATAGGGACGGGGACATGGGGGACATGGCTGGGGGGACATGGGGACACAAGGGACATGGACGGGGGACATGGTGATGGGGACATGGGGGACATGGGTGGGGTGACAGGGGACATGGGTGGGGACAGGGGACATGGGGACAGGGGGACATGGGTGACAGGGGACATAGGGATGGGGGACAGGGGGGACAGGGGGACATGGCTGGGGGGACAGGGGACATGGGGACATGGTGATGGGGACATGGCCGGGGGACAGGGGGACATGGTTGGGGGGACATGGTGATGGGGACATGGGTGGGGGACAGGGGACATGGGGACAGGGGGACATGGGTGACAGGGGGGACATGGCTGGGGGGACATGGGGGACGTGGTGGGGGACATGGGGACACAAGGGACATGGACGGGGGACATGGTGATGGGGACATGGGGGGGGACATGGGCGGGGTGACAGGGGACATAGGGACGGGGGACATGGAGGACATGGCTGGGGGACAGGGGACATGGGGATGGGGGACAGGGGGGACAAGGGGGATGTGGCTGGGGGGACAGGGGACATGGGGACATGGTGATGGGGACACGGCCGGGGGACATGGCCAGGGGACAGGGGGGACATGGTTGGGGGACATGGTGATGGGGACATGGGTGGGGGACAGGGGACATGGGGACGGGGGACATGGGGGACATGGTGGGGGGACATGGGGACACAAGGGACATGGATGGGGGACATGGTGATGGGGACATGGGGGGGGACATGGGCGGGGGTGACAAGGGACATGGGGACAGAGGGGACACGGCTGGGGGGACAAGGAGGACGTGGCCACCCGGGACAGGGGGGACAGAGAGCAAGGGGACAAGGGGGAACGTGGCTGGGGGGACACGGGGGACGTGGTCGTAGGGACAGGGGGGCCGTGGGCCGTGTCCAGGCTGGCAGAGGGGTGGGGACACGGGGGTGCCGTGGGGCGCCGTGGGGCGGTACCGGTGGCCGCGGAGGTGACGCCAGAGGCGGTGGTGACGGTGACGCAGCGCCCGGAGCTCCTCGCCCAGCGCCTCCTGCTGCGCCCGCAGCCGGGCCAGCTCCTCTGCGCGGCACCCGCTCAGCCCCACGGCGCCCCCTCAGCCCCACGGCGCCGCCACCCCCTGGGCCACAAAGGCACCCGACCGCACCATGGCCACCGTCCAACACAACCATGGCCATCACCCCACCACACCATGGCCACCAACCCGTCATTCCATGGCCACCACCCCACCATGGCCACCACCCCACCATGCCATGGCCACCATCCCACCATAGCCACCATCCCACCACAACCATGCCACCAACCCCACCCCACCATGGCCACCATCCCACCATAGCCACCATCCCACCACGCCATGGCCACCATCCCACCATAGCCACCATCCCACCACGCCATGGCCACCAACCCCACCCCACCATGGCCACCACCCCACCATGGCCACCACCCCACCATGCCATGGCCACCATCCCACCATGGCCACCACCCCACCAAGCCATGGCCACCATCCCACCACATCATGGCCACCAACCCCACCCCACCATGGCCACCATCCCACCATAGCCACCATCCCACCATGCCATGGCCACCATCCCACCATGGCCACCATCCCACCACGCCATGGCCACCAACCCCACCCCACCATGGCCACCATCCCACCATAGCCACCATCCCACCACGCCATGGCCACCATCCCACCATAGCCACCATCCCACCACGCCATGGCCACCAACCCCATCCCACCATAGCCACCATCCCACCACGCCATGGCCACCAACCCCACCCCACCATGGCCACCACCCTACCAGGGCCACCATCCCACCACACCATGGCCACTAAACCATCATTCATGGCCACCACCCTCCCAACACCGTGCTCACCACCCCACCAAGCCATGGCCACCAATGCAGCACGCCGTGGCCAACATCCCGCCATGGCATGGCCATCACCCCACCATGGCCACCATCCGACCAAACCATGGCCACCACCCTACCACACCATGGCCACCGTCCCACCATGCCATGGCCATCACACTAAACACCATGGCCACCACCCAACCAAACCATGGCCACCACCCCACCACACCATGGCCATCATCTCACCCCATCATGCCCACCAACCCACCACCCATGGCCACCAGCCCACCACACCATGGCCACCACCCTACAACACCATGGCCACCGTCCCACCATGCTATGGCCATCAACCCACCACACCATGGCCACCGTCCCACCAAACCATGGCCATCAACCCACTACAACATGGCCACCGTCCCACCATGCCATGGCCATCACACTAACACACCATGGCCACCACCCAACCAAACCATGGCCACCACCCCACCACCCCATGGCCACCACCCCACCACACCATGACCTCAAATCCCACCACCCCATGCCCACTGCCCTGCCACACCATGACCTCCAGCCCAACACACCATGGCCACCGTCCACCAAACCGTGGCCACCATCCAACCAAACCGTGGCCACCATCCAACCACACCATGGCCACCACCCCACCATACCTTGGCCACCAACCACACCATGCATGGCCATCAACCCACCACACCAAGGCCACCAACCCTGCCACGCCATAACCACCACCCCACCGTGGCCACCACCCCACCACCCCACGGCCGCCAGCCCACCGGGGCCTCCTCCCCGCCGTGCCACCAACCTTGGAGCCGGGCCACCTCGGCGGTGGCCAGCTGCTGCTGCTGCTCCTGGTCCCTCAGCGGGACGTCGGCGCGCGGCGCGGTGGCCTCCGGCTGGGAGTGGGCGCAGAGCTCCTGCTGGCGCGCAGCTCTGCCCGCAGCCCGGCCACCTCCTCCTGCAGGCGGGTGACCTCGGCCACCTGCCCCTCCTGCAGGGCACCCAGCTCCGCCTGCAGCGCCCGCAGCTCCGCTGGCAGAGGCAACGCGTGGGCACCCGCCCTCGGGAGGGGGGCACAGGGCAGGGGGCGAGGGGGGAGGGGAGGGGAGCAGGCCCTGGGTGCCCACCACCACGGGTTGTCCATCCATGGTGGTGCCCGTCCCCCATGGGGTGCCCATCCCTGGGGTCTCCATCCCTGGGGGTCTCCATCACCATGGGGTGTCCATCATGGTGGTGCCCGTCCCCCATGGGGTGCTCATCCCTGGGGGTCTCCATCCCTGGGGGTCTCCGTCACCATGGGGTTCCCATCCATGGTGGTGCCCATCGCCCATGGGGTGCCCAATCCCTGGGGGTCTCCATCACCATGGGGTGCCCATCCATGGTGGTGCCCATCACCCATGGGGTGCCCCATCCCTGGGGGTCTCCATCACCATGGGGTGCCCATCCATGGATGGATGGTGCCCATCACCCATGGGGTGCCCATCCCTGGGGTGCCCATCTCTGGGATTCCTGTCCCTTGGGGGGTGTCCATTCCCTGGGGGTGTCCATCACCATGGGGTTCCCATCCATGGTGGTGCCCATCACCCATGGATGCCCATCCCTGGGGGTCTCCATCACCCTTGGGGTGCCCATCCCTTACGTTGGCCAAGCACGGGGGTGTCCATCACCCTTGGGGTGCCCATCCCTATGGGTGCCCATCACTATGGGGTGCCCATCCCTGTGGGTGCGCATCCCTGGGGGTCTTCATCACCATGGGGTACCCATCCATGGTGGTGCCCATCACTATGGGGTGCACATCCCTATGGGTGCCCATCCATGGGGGTCTCCATCCCTGGGGTGCCCATCCATGGGGTCTCCATCACCCTGGGGGTCCCCATCCCTATGGGTGCCCGTCCATAGGGTGTCGGTTCATGGGGGTGCCCATCTCCATGGGGTGTCCATCACCCTTTGGTGTCCGTCCCTTGGGTGCCCATCCCCACCACATGCTCATCCACCACACCGTGCCCACCATCCCACCATCCCACGGCACCATCTCATCATCCCATGGCCACCACCCCACCACACCATGGCCACCACCCCATGGCTGCGACCCCACAATGCCATGGCCACCACATGCCCACCATCCCACCACACCATGGCCACCATCCCACTACACCATGGCCACCATCCCACCATCCCATGGCCACCATCCCACCATCCCATGGCTACCAACCCACAACAACAAGCCCATCATGCCATCGGTCCATGCCCACCACCACACCGTGCCCACCATCCTACCACCCCCTGGTCACCAGCCCATCATTCCATGCCCACCACCCCATGCCCACGCCCCCACGCTCACCACCACCCCACAACATCATCCCTGCCCACCACCCCATGCCCACCACCCTGCCACACCATGACCTCCAGCCCAACACACCATGGCCACCGTCCCACCAAACCGTGGCCACCATCCCACCACACCACGGCCGCCAGCCCACCACACCATGGCCATCGTCTCACCATACCACGGCCACCAACCCTGCCACGCCATAACCACCACGCCACCGTGGCCACCACCCCACCACCCCACGGCCGCCAGCCCACCGGGGCCTCCTCCCCGCCGTGCCCGCCAACCTTGGAGCTGGGCCACCTCGGCGGTGGCCAGCTGCTGCTGCTGCTCCTGGTCCCTCAGCGGGACGTCGGCGCGCGGCGCGGTGGCCTCCGGCTGGGAGTGGGCGCAGAGCTCCTGCTGGCGCCGCAGCTCTGCCCGCAGCCCGGCCACCTCCTCCTGCAGGCGGGTGACCTCGGCCACCTGCCCCTCCTGCAGGGCACCCAGCTCCGCCTGCAGCGCCCGCAGCTCCGCTGGCAGAGGCAACGCGTGGGCACCCGCCCTCGGAGGGGGGCACAGGGCAGGGGGCGAGGGGGGAGGGGAGCAGGCCCTGGGTGCCCACCACCACGGGTTGTCCGTCCATGGTGGTGCCCGTCCCCCATGGGTGCTCATCCCTGGGGGTCTCCATCCCTGGGGGTCTCCGTCACCATGGGGTTCCATCCATGGTGGTGCCCATCGCCCATGGGGTGCCCATCCCTCGGGGTGCCCATCCCTGGGGTGCCCATCTCTGGGATTCCTGTCCTTGGGGGGTGTCCATCCCTGGGGGTGTCCATTACCATGGGGTTCCCATCCATGGTGGTGCCCATCCCCCATGGGGTGCCCATCCCTGGGGATCTCCATCACCCTTGGGGTGCCAATCCCTTACGTTGGCCAAGCACGGGGGTGTCCACCACCCTTGGGGTGCCCATCCCTATGGGTGCCCATCACTATGGGGTGCCCATCCCTGGGGGTGCACATCCCTGGGGGTCTTCATCACCATGGGGTACCCATCCATGGTGGTGCCATCACTATGGGGTGCACATGCCTATGGGTGCCCATCCCTGGGGGTCTCCATCACCCTGGGGGTGCCCATCCCTATGGGTGCCCGTCCATAGGGTGTCGGTTCATGGGGGTGCCCATCTCCAGGGGGTGTCCATCACCCTTCGGTGTCCGTCCCTTGGGGTGCCCATCCCCACCACATGCTCATCCACCACACCGTGCCCACCATCCCACCATCCCACGGCACCATCTCATCATCCCATGGCCACCACCCCACCACACCATGGCCACCACCCCATGGCTGCGACCCCACAATGCCATGGCCACCACATGCCCACCATCCCACCACACCATGGCCACCATCCCACTACACCATGGCCACCATCCCACCATCCCATGGCCACCATCCCACCATCCCATGGCTACCAACCCACAACAACAAGCCCATCATGCCATCGGTCCATGCCCACCACCACACCGTGCCCACCATCCTACCACCCCCTGGTCACCAGCCCATCATTCCATGCCCACCACCCCATGCCCACGCCCCCACGCTCACCACCACCCCACAACATCATCCCTGCCCACCACCCCATGCCCACCACTCTGCCACACCATGACCTGCAGCCCAACACACCATGGCCACCGTCCCACCAAACCGTGGACACCATCCCACCACACCACGGCCGCCAGCCCAACACACCACGGCCGCCATCCCACCACACCATGGCCATTGTCTCACCATACCAGGGCCACCAACCCTGCCACGCCATAACCACCACCCCACCGTGGCCACCACCCCACCACCCCACGGCCGCCAGCCCACCGGGGCCTCCTCCCCGCCGTGCCCACCAACCTTGGAGCCGGGCCACCTCGGCGGTGGCCAGCTGCTGCTGCTGCTCCTGGTCCCTCAGCGGGACGTCGGCGCGCGGCGCGGTGGCCTCCGGCTGGGAGTGGGCGCAGAGCTCCTGCTGGCGCCGCAGCTCTGCCCGCAGCCCGGCCACCTCCTCCTGCAGGCGGGTGACCTCGGCCACCTGCCCCTCCTGCAGGGCACCCAGCTCCGCCTGCAGCGCCCGCAGCTCCGCTGGCAGAGGCAACGCGTGGGCACCCGCCCTCGGGAGGGGGGCACAGGGCAGGGAGCGAGGGGGGAGGGGAGGGGAGCAGGCCCTGGGTGCCCACCACCACGGGTTGTCCGTCCATGGTGGTGCCCGTCCCCCATGGGGTGCCCAGCCCTGGGGATGCCCATCCCTGGGGGTCTCCGTCACCATGGGGTTCCCATCCATGGGGGTGTCCATCACCCATGGGGTGCCCATCCCTGGGGATCTCCATCACCCTTGGGGTGCCAATCCCTTACGTTGGCCAAGCACGGGGGTGTCCACCACCCTTGGGGTGCCCATCCCTATGGGTGCCCATCACTATGGGGTGCCCATCCCTGTGGGTGCCCATCCATGGGGGTCTTCATCACCATGGGGTACCCATCCATGGTGGTGCCCATCACTATGGGGTGCACATGCCTATGGGTGCCCATCCCTGGGGGTCTCCATCCCTGGGGTGCCCATCCCTGGGGGTCTCCATCACCATGGGGTGCCCATCCATGGTGGTGCCCATCACCTATGGGGTGCCCATCCCTTGGGGTGTCCATCCATGGGAGTGTCCATCACCCATGGGGTGCCCATCCCTGGGGGTCTCCATCACCATGGGGTGCCCATCCATGGTGGTGCCCATCACCTATGGGGTGCCCATCCCTTGGGCTGTCCATCCATGGGAGTGTCCATCACCCATGGGGTGCCCATCCCTGGGGGTCTCCATCACCATGGGGTTCCCATCCATGGTGGTGCCCATCACCCATGGGGTGCCCATCCCTTGGGCTGTCCATCCATGGGAGTGTCCAACATCCTTGGGGTGCCCATCCCTGGGGTGCCCATCTCTGGGATTCCTGTCCTTGGGGGGTGTCCATCCCTGGGGGTCTCCATCACCATGGGGTGCACATCCATGTTGGTGCCCATCACCCATGGGGTTCCCATCCTATGGGGGCCCATCCATTGGGGTCTCCATCCCTGGCGTGTCCAACCATGGGGGTGCCCATCCCTGGGCGTGTCCATCCATGGGCTCTCCATCACCATGGGGTTCCCATCCATGGTGGTGCCCGTCCCCCATGGGGTGCCATCCCTGGGGTTGCCCATCCCTGGGGTCTCCATCACCATGGGGTGTCCATCCCTGGGGGTGCCCATCCCTGGGGCTCTCCATCACCATGGGGTGCCCATCCATAGGGAGTGCCATCGCCCATGGGGTGCCCATCCATGGTGGTGCCCATCACCCATGGGGTGCCCATTCTTTGGGGTGTCCAGCCATGGGGTCTCCATCTCCCTTGAGGTGCCCATCCCAAAGGGGTGCCCATCCCTTACGTTGGCCCACCATGGGGGTCTCCATCACCCTTGGGGTGCCCATCCCTGGGGGTGCCCATCCCTGGGGGTCTCCATCACCATGGGCTTCCCATCCATGGTGGTGCCCATCCCCCATGGGGTGCCCATCCCTTGGAGTTCCCATCCCTGGGGGTCTCCATCACCATGGGGTGCCCATCCATGTTGGTGCCCATCACCCATGGGGTGCACATCTCTTGGGGTGTCCGGCCATGGGATCTCCATCACCCTTGGGGTGCCCATCCCTGGGGTGCCCATCCATTGGGGTCCTCCATCCATGGGGGCGCCCAACCCCCCGGAGGTGCCTATCTGTGGGTTGTCCATCCCTGGAGTGCACATCCATGGGGTGGTGCCTGTCCATGGGGGCTCTCCACCCAGGGGGGTGCCCATCCCTATGGGGTGTCCATCCCTGGGGTGTCCATCCATGGGGTGTCCAACTATGGGAGTGCCCATCCCTATGAGGTGCCCATCCCTGGGGGGTGCCTGTCCATGGGGTGCCCATCCCTGGGGTCACCATCCCTGGGGTCACCATCCATGGGGTGCCCATCCATGGGGTCACCATCCCTGGGGTCACCATCCGTGGGGTGCCCATCCATGGGGTCACCATCTGTGGGGTGCCCATCCGTGGGGTGCCCATCCCTGGGGTCACCATCTGTGGGTGCCCATCCATGGGGTCACCATCCCTGGGCTCACCATCCATGGGGTCACCATCCTTGGGGTGCCCATCCATGGGGTCACCATCCCTGGGGTCACCATCCATGGGGTGCCCATCCATGGGGTGCCCATCCACGGGGTCACCATCCCTGGGGTCACCATCCCTGGGGTCACCATCCATGGGGTGCCCATCCATGGGGTGCCCATCCACTGGGGTCACCATCCCTGGGGTGCCCATCTGTGGGGTCACCATCCATGGGGTCACCATCCATGGGGTGCCCATCCATGGGGTGCCCATCCATGGGGTCACCATCCGTGGGGTGCCCACCCGCGAGATGCCCACCCACGGGGGTGCCCGTCCCTGGGGTGGGGGTCCCCTCTGCCCCCCACTCACTGCCCACGGAGGGGGAGGCGCTGAGCTCCATGGCTGGGCCTCCCGCCGTGGGGCACCGCCGTGGGGCACCGCGCTGCGCCCCGTCCCCGGGGTGGGGGGGGGTGACCCGTCTCCGGGGTGACCGTCCCCCAGCGCTGGCATCGCCGGTCGCCCTGGCAACCGCCCCCCCCCCGCAGTGCCCCCGCTCCCGGGGGGCGAGCGTTCACTCTGGAGCCTACTGATGGCCGCGAAGGGGAGGGGGGCTGTGGGGTGACACGGGGGACGCCTGGTGACACGGCCCGGGGTGGGTGTCACGGGGTGTGTCACCCGTTCCCCCCCCCCCCATGGCCACCCCACTCCGCGACTGTCCCCGGCGATGTCACACCCCCCCCCCCAGCCCCTGTCCCTCCGCTCCACCCGCCCTTTATACGCGCCCCCCAGCCCCCGGGGGAGGGGGGGGGTGTGTTTCCGAGCGCCCTTAATCCCCCCCCCCCACACCTAAGCGGCTTGTGCTCATCCTCCTGCCCCCACGTCGCGGGGGGGGGCAAGCGGGGGGGGGCAGAAAAAGGGGTGCAAAGTGGGGGGGGGGGGGGTAAAATTTGGGCTCGTCCGGGATTTGAACCCGGGACCTCTCGCACCCTAAGCGAGAATCATACCCCTAGACCAACGAGCCGCGGCTCGAACGGGCCCCCCCCGCGGGCACCCGTGGGTGAGGGGTGGGGGGGCGGGTGTCAGGGGCACGGCGGGGGGGGGGGGCACCCCCACACCCCACCCCACCCCCCCCTCAAAATGCACCCCCAGGAGTGCAACACACCCTCCCCCCACCCCCGGTGCACCCCACAACCAGGGCAACACCCCCCCCCCCCCCCAAAAGTGGACACCCCCCCCCCCACAATGCACCCCCCCCCCCCCCACCGCACCCTCCAACCACGCACCCCCCCAAAAGAGGACACCCCCCCCCCCACCGTGGACCCCCCCGGTGCACCCCACAACCAGGCACACCCCCCCCCTCCCAATGCTAACGCCCCCCCCCCAATGGACCCCCCCCCACCCCCGTGCACCCCCCCGAGACGGCACAACGCCCCCCCCCACAATGGACCCCCCCTTATGCACCCCCCACCATGCCCCCCACCCCCCCGAGTGGACACCCCCCCCCAATGCACCCCCCCCCCAGTGCACCCCACAACAATGCCCCCCCCCCCCAGCCATGCCCCCCCCCCCCGAACTGCCCCCCCAACAACACCCCCCCCCCCCGAGGTGCCCCCCCAGCGCCCCCCCAGCACTGCCCCCCCACCCCCCCCCACCTCGGGCAGCCCAGGACCCCCCCATCCCATGGGGGGGCCCCCCCAGGGCAGGACCCCCGTGTGCCCCCCCCCCCCGGTGCAGAGCGGGGGACAATAAATGGTGGGTGACACTGGGAGGGGGGGGGGGGGGGCGCTGGGGGGGGCACCCCGGGGTGCTTTTGAGGGGGGGGGGACGACGGACGACACAGGACACCTCACCTGGGGACCCCAACCAGCCGCCCCCCCCCCATGGGGATGCGGGGGGGTGGGGGGGGGACACAACTCACTGGGGGACCCCAAACCCCCCCTGGGGACCCCACCCCCCCCCCCCCCGGTGGGGCTGAGGGGACACCCCAGGGTGCTTTTGGGGGGGGGTGGCACCTCATTGGGAGACCCCAACACCCCCCCCCCCGTACGGCTTGGGGGGGGGGGGCACCCCAGGGTGCTTTTGGTGGGGGGGGGGGGACACAGACACCTCTCACTGGGGGCCCCCAAATTCCCCATGGGGCTGGGGGGGGGCACCCTAGGGTGCTTTTGAGGGGGGGGGGGGGCACCTCATTGGGAGACCCCAACAACCCCCCCCCCCCCCCGTACGGCTGGTGGGGGGGGGGGGGCACCCCAGGGTGCTTTATTGGGGGGGGGGGGGGACACGGCACACACACATCACCCTGGGGGGGGACCCCAAATTCCCCGGGGGGGGGCTGTGGTGGGTGGGTGGGGGGACACACACACACTGGGGGGGCACCTCTCACTGGGGGGGACCCCATTCCCCCCCCCACCCCCCGGGTGCAACTTGGGGGGGGGGGGGGACACCCCAGGTGGCTCATGGGGGGGGGGAGGGGGGACACGGGCCACGACACCCCACGGGGGGACCCCCCCACCCCCTCGTCCGCCCGGGGACACCCCAACCGGGTGCCACCCCCCCTAAACCGGATCGGGAGGGGGGGGGGGGGGGGTTGTCTTGACCCCCCCCCCCCCCACAAATCCCCCCAGAGCCCCACAATCGGCTCGTCCCGGCTTAGGGAGGGCGATTAGGGGCTGAGCCCGGCTTAGCCCCCCCCCTAATCCCCAAGTTTGCCGGGGGATGAAGCCCTGATCCCCCCCCCCCACCCCCCCCCCCCCAACCCCCATCCCCCCCCACCCCCCCCCCAAAAAAAAAAAAAAAAAAAAAAAAAAAAAGCCCTTAAGCGGCTTTGGGGCAGGGTATATCAGAGGGGGAGGGCAGGGGGAACCCCCCCAAGGGACGCCCCCCCCCCGCCCGCCCCCCCTTCCTCCTCCTCCTCCTCCTCCTCCTCGCCACCATGTCGGGGGACGAGGAGTTCTACCTCTTCGAGAACGAGTCGGCGGTGGGGCCCTGGGATGGCCCCCAGTACCACATCGCCCCCATGTGGGCCTTCTACCTGCAGACCATCTTCATGGGGGTGGTCTTCCTGGTGGGGACCCCCCTCAACGCCATCGTCCTGGTGGTCACCGTCAAGTACAAGAAGCTGCGGCAGCCCCTCAACTACATCCTGGTCAACATCTCCTTCGGCGGCTTCATCATCTGCGTCCTCTGCATCTCCATCGTCTTCATCTCCAGCTCCCAGGGTTACTTCATCTTCGGCAAGCACATGTGTGCCTTGGAGGGCTTCCTGGGGGCCACCGTAGGTAGGTGGGGGGTGAGCACCGTGCTCCTGCTGGGGGTAGGGGTGACCACCACGGTCTGCTGGGGCTGGAGGAGTCGGGGTGACCACCGTGGTCTGGTGGGGTTGTAGGTGGAGTGACCATCATGGTCTGGTGGGGCTGTAGGAGTCAGGGTGACCACCATGGTCTGGTGGGGCTGTAGGAGTTGGCGTGACCACCATGGTCTGGTAGGGTTGAGGGGAGGGTTGGCCACCATGGTTTGGTGGGGCTGTAGGAGTCAGGGTGACCACCATGGTCTGGTGGGGCTGTAGGAGTCGGGGTGACCACCGTGGTCTGGTGGGGTTGTAGGTGGAGTGACCACCACGGTTTGGTGGGGCTGTAGGAGTTGGGGTGACCACCATGGTCTGGTGGGGCTGGAGGTGGAGTGACCATCATGGTTTGGTGGGGCTGTAGGAGTTGGGGTGACCACCACCGTCTGGTGGGGTTGTGGGGAGGGTTGACCACCACAGTTTGGTGGGGCTGTAGGAGTTGGGGTGACCACCATGGTCGGGTGGGGCTGTAGGAGTTGGGGTGACCACCACGGTCTGGTGGAGTTGCGGGGAGGGTTGGCCACCACAGTTTGGTGGGGCTGGAGGTGGAGTGACCATCATGGTTTGGTGGGGCTGTAGGAGTTGGGGTGACCACCACGGTCTGGTGGGGCTGTAGGAGTTGGGGTGACCACCACGGTCTGGTGGGGTTGCGGGGAGGGTTGGCGACCATGGTTTGGTGGGGCTGTAGGAGTTGGGGTGACCACCATGGTCTGGTGGGGCTGGAGGTGGAGTGACCATCATGGTTTGGTGGGGCTGGAGGAGTTGGGGTGACCACCATAGACCGGTGGGGCTGTAGGAGTCAGGGTGACCACCATGGTCTGGTGGGGCTGTAGGAGCTGGGGTGACCACCACAGACCGGGGGGGTTGCAGGTAGGGTTGGCCACCACAGCTTGGTGGGGCTGTAGGAGTTGGGGTGACCACCACGGACCGGTGGGGCTGTAGGAGTTGAGGTGACCACCACGGTCTGGTGGGGTTGCAGGTAGGGTTGGCCACCACAGTTTGGTGGGGCTGTAGGAGTTGGGGTGACCACCACGGACCGGTGGGGCTGTAGGAGTTGGGGTGACCACCATGGTCTGGTGGGGCTGTAGGAGTTGAGGTGACCACCGCGGACCAGTGGGGTTGCAGGTAGGGTTGGCCACCACAGTTTGACGGGGCTGTAGGAGTTGGGGTGACCACCACGGTCTGGTGGGGTTGTAGGTGGAGTGACCACCACGGTTTGGTGGGGCTGTAGGAGTTGGGGTGACCACCATGGTCTGGTGGGGCTGTAGGAGTTGGGGTGACCACCGTGGTCTGGTGGGGTTGTAGGAGGAGTGACCACCACAGTTTGGTGGGGCTGTAGGAGTTGGGGTGACCACCACGGTCTGGTGGGGCTGGAGGTGGAGTGACCACCACGGTCTGGTGGGGCTGTGGGAGCCGTGGTGACCACCATGGTCTGGTGGGGCTGTAGGAGTCAGGGTGACCACTGTGGTCTGGTGGGGCTGTAGGAGTTGGGGTGACCACCATGGTCTGGTGGGGCTGGAGGTGGAGTGACCACCACGGTCTGGTGGGGCTGTGGGAGCCGTGGTGACCACCGTGGCCTGGTGGGGCCGTGGGGCTGGTGGGCGGTGGGTTGAGGTCCCCGTGGCCTGTGTCCCCCCCCGCCCAGGGCTGGTGACGGGGTGGTCCTTGGCCTTCCTGGCTTTCGAGCGCTACATCGTCATCTGCAAACCCTTCGGCAACTTCCGCTTCAGCTCCAAACACGCCATCATGGTGGTGGCGGCCACCTGGGTCATCGGCCTGGGCGTCGCCCTCCCCCCCTTCTTCGGCTGGAGCAGGTGGGGGGCGCGGGGGGGGGGCCGGGAGGGGGCTGAGCCACCCAGCGGCGGGGGGGGGGACGGGGACGGACACCGGGGGGACGCCACGGGGGTGCCGTGGGGCGCGGAGCAGGCTGGCGTGGGGGGGACACTGGGGTGACACGGGGGGTGGCATGGGGGGGTGCCGTGGGGCGCGGAGCAGGCCGGCGGTGCCGTGGGGTGCGGAGCAGGCTGGCGTGGGGGGGACACTGGGGTGACACGGGGGGTGGCATGGGGGGGTGCCGTGGGGCGCGGAGCAGGCCGGCGGTGCCGTGGGGTGCCGTGGGGTGACACACGGGTGCCATGGGGGTGCCGTGGGGGTGACACAGGGGTGGCACCAGGGTGACACAGGGGTGCCGTGGGGCACGGAGCAGGCCGGCGGTGCCGTGGGGTGCCGTGGGGTGACACACAGGTGCCATGGGGGTGCCGTGGGGTGCCGTGGGGGTGACACAGGGGTGGCACCAGGGTGACACAGGGGTGCCGTGGGGTGCGGAGAAGGCCGGCGGTGCCGTGGGGTGCCGTGGGGGTGACACAGGGGTGCCATGGGGTGCCATGGGGTGCCATGGGGGTGACACAGGGGTGGCAGCAGGGTGACATGGGGGGTGCCATGGGGTGCGGAGCAGGCCGGCGGTGCCGTGGGGTGCCGTGGGGTGACACACGGGTGCCATAGGGGTGCCGTGGGGTGGCATGGGGTGGCAGCAGGGTGACATGGGGGTGCCATGGGGTGCGGAGAAGGCTGGCGGTGCCATGGGGTGCCGTGGGGGTGACACACAGGTGCCATGGGGGTGCCATGGGGTGACACAGGGGTGACACAGGGACACCACAGGGGTGCCATGGGGCGCAGAGCAGGCCGGCGGTGCCATGGGGTGCTGTGGGGGTGACACAGGGGTGGCACCGGGGTGACACAGTGGTGCCATGGGGCGCGGAGCAGGCCGGCGGTGCCATGGGGTGCCGTGGGGGTGACACACGGGTGCCATAGGGGTGCCATGGGGGTGCCATAGGGTGCCCCAAGCTGCCATAGGGTGACACGGGTGCCATAGGGTGCCATGGGGGTGCCATGGGGTGCTACAGGGGTGCCATGGGGTGGGATGGGGGTGCCATGGGGTGGGATTGGGGTGCCACGGGGTGCGGTGGGGGATGCCATAGGGTGCCATAGGGTGCCATGGGGTGGGATGGGGGTGCCATGGGGTGCCATGGGGTGCCATAGGATGCCATGGGGTGGGATGGGGGTGCCATGGGGTGCCATAGGGTGCCATGGGGTGCCATGGGGTGGGATGGGGGTGCCATGGGGTGCCATAGGGTGCCATGGGGTGCCATGGGGTGGGATGGGGGTGCCATAGGGTGCCATAGGGTGCCATGGGGTGGGATGGGGGTGCCATGGGGTGCCATGGGGTGCCATAGGATGCCATGGGGTGCCATGGGGTGGGACGGGGGTGCCATGGGGTGCCATAGGATGCCATGGGGTGCCATGGGGTGCCATGGGGTGGGATTGGGGTGCCATGGGGTGCCATAGGATGCCATGGGGTGCCATGGGGTGGGATGGGGGTGCCATGGGGTGCCATAGGGTGCCATGGGGTGGGACTGGGGTGCCATAGGGTGCCATGGGATGCCATGGGGTGCCATGGGGTGGGATTGGGATGCCATGGAGGTGCCATGGGGTGCCATGGGGTGCCATGGGGTGGGATTGGGGCGCCACGGGGTGCGGTGGGGGATGCCATAGGGTGCCATAGGATGCCATAGGGTGCCATGGGGTGGGATGGGGGTGCCATGGGGTGCCATGGGGTGGGATTGGGGTGACATGGGGTGCCATAGGATGCCGTAGGGTGCCATGGGTGGGATGGGGGTGCCATGGGGTGCCATGAGGTGGGATGGGGGTGCCATAGGGCGCCATGGGGTGCCAGAGGGTGCCATGGGGTGCCATAGGGTGCCATAGGATGCCATGGAGGTGCCATGGGGTGGGATTGGGGTGCCACGGGGTGCGGTGGGGATGCCAAAGGATGCCATAGGGTGCCATGGGGTGGGATGGGGGTGCCATGGGGTGCCATGGGGTGGGATGGGGGTGTCATGGGGTGCCATAGGATGCCATGGGGTGCCATGGGGTGGGATGGGGGTGCCGTGGGGCGCCATGGGGCGGCGGGGGGTGTGGTGGGGTGCGGGGCGTGAGCCGGGCGGTGAGCGCGCCTGCCCCACAGGTACGTGCCCGAGGGGCTGCAGTGCTCCTGCGGCCCCGACTGGTACACGGTGGGCACCAAGTACAACAGCGAGTCCTACACCTGGTTCCTCTTCATCTTCTGCTTCGTCGTGCCCCTCTCCCTCATCATCTTCTCCTACTCCCAGCTGCTCAGCGCCCTGCGGGCCGTGAGTCCCACCCGCGCCCACCGCCCCACGGCCGGCACGGGGAGGGAGAGGGGCGGCAGGGGGGGGACGGGCAAGGGGGGAGGGATGGGATGGGATGGGATGGGATGGGGAGAGGGAGGGAAGGGGAGATGGAGGGATGGAGGGATGGAGGGAAGGGACGGAGGGATGGAGGGATGGAGGGAAGCAGAGATGGAGGGATGGAGGGATGGAGGGATGGATGGAGGGATGGAGGGAAGGGATGGAGGGACGGAGGGACGGAGGGATGGAGGGATGGAGGGATGGATGGATGGAGGGATGGATGGATGGAGGGACGGAGGGATGGAGGGATGGAGGGATGGATGGATGGAGGGACGGAGGGATGGAGGGATGGAGGGATGGATGGATGGATGGATGGAGGGATGGAGGGACGGAGGGACGGAGGGATGGAGGGATGGAGGGATGGATGGATGGAGGGACGGAGGGATGGAGGGATGGAGGGATGGAGGGATGGAGGGATGGATGGAGGGATGGAGGGATGGAGGGATGGAGGGAAGCAGAGATGGAGGGATGGAGGGATGGAGGGATGGAGAGAAGGGGAGATGGAGGGATGGAGGGATGGAGGGATGGAGGGATGGAGAGAAGGGACGGAGGGACGGAGGGACAGAGGGATGGAGGGATGGAGGGATGGAGAGTTGGAGGGAGGGAAGGAGAGAGGGAGAGATGGAGGGATGCAGGGATGGAGGGAGGGAGGGATAGAGGGATGGAAGGGTGGCTGAAGGGATGGAGGGAAGGAGAGATGGAGGGACGGAGGGATGGAGGGAGACATGGAGAGATGGAGGGTGGGGAGATGGAGGGATGGAAGGATGGAGGGATGGAGGGATGGAGGGAGAGACTGGAGGGAAGGAGAGATGGAGGGACGGAGTGATGGAGGGATTGAGGGATGGAGGGATTGAGGGATGGAGGGACAGAGGGATGGAGGGATTGAGGGATGGAGGGAGAGATTGAAGGGAAGGAGACATGGAGAGATGGAGGGAGGGAGGGAGGAATAGAGGGATGGAGGGATGGAGAGATACAGGGATGAAGGGAGAGATGGAGGGAGAGACGGAGGGATGAAGAGATGGGAAGGAGGGAAGGAGGGATGGAAAGATGGAGGGATGGAGGAAAGGAGGGAGAGATGGAGGGATGGAGGGATGGAGGGATGGAGGGAAGGAGAGATGGAGGGATGGAAGGATGGAGGGATGGAGAGATGGAGGGATGGAAGGATGGAGGGATGGAGGGATGGAGGGAAGGAGAGATGGAGGGATGGAAGGATGGAGGGATGGATGGATGGAGGGAAGGAGGGAAGGAGAGATGGAGGGATGGAAGGATGGAGAGATGGAGGGATGGAGGGATGGAGGGAAGGAGAGATGGAGGGAAGGAAGATTGGATGGAGGGAAGGAGGGAAGGAGAGATGGAGGGATGGAGGGATGGAAGGATGGAGGGCTGGAGGGCTGGGGGGTGGGAAGGGCCGCTGGGGCAGAAGGAGGGAGGCGGGAGGGGGGGAGGCCTGGCCGGGGGCCGGGGACCAGCCTGACCCCCGTCTCTGGGCGCAGGTGGCCGCGCAGCAGCAGGAGTCGGCCACGACGCAGAAGGCGGAGCGGGAGGTGTCCCGCATGGTGGTGGTGATGGTGGGCTCCTTCTGCCTCTGCTACGTGCCCTACGCGGCCCTGGCCATGTACATAGTGAACAACCGGGACCACGACCTGGACCTGCGCCTGGTCACCATCCCTGCCTTCTTCTCCAAGAGCGCCTGCATCTACAACCCCATCATCTACTGCTTCATGAACAAACAGGTGCCCCCGGCGACACCAGGGACACCCGGGGGATGGGGACATCACCCCAGGGGACACCCGGGGGATAGGGACCTCCAGGGACAGCCGGGGGTTGGGGACATCCTGGGGTAGCTGGGCAATGGGAACATCCAGGGACACCTGGGCGGTGGGGACACCCAGGGACACCCAGGCGATGAGGACATCCAGGGACACTTGGGTGGTGGGGACATCCTGGGGACACCCAGCGATGGGGACATCCAGGGACACCCAGGTGATGTGGACATCCTGGGGACACCTGGGCAATGGGGACACCTGGGGACAGCCAGCCGATGGGGACACGCAGGGACAGCTGGGCAACGGGGACATCCCAGGGACACCCGGGCAATGGGGACATCCCAGGAACATCTGGGCAACGGGGACACCTGGGGACACGTGGGTGATGGAGACATTCAGGGACACCTGGGTGATGGGGACATCCTGGGGACACCTGGGCAACGGGGACAACCAGGGACACCCGGCGATGGGGACATCCAGGGACACCTGGGCAACGGGGACACCCCGGGGACACCCAAGTGATGGGGACATCCAGGGAAATCTGGGTGATGGGGACATCCAGGGACACCCAGACAATGGGGACATCCAAGGGCGCCCAAGGACTTCATAGGACCAGGGATGCGCAGGGACACTTGGGGACCAGGGTCATCCAGGGGATGACCATGGACCAGGGGCTGGGCACCAAGGATGCCAAGGGACTGGGGACACGCAGAGAACACGGACACCTGGGGACGAGGACACCAAGGAGCACCCAGACACCAGGGACACCCAGGGGTGCTCAAGGACGTCCAAGGATGTCCAGGGGAACCTGGGCACTGGGGACATCCCAGGACATCCAGGCACTGGGGGCAACCAGGGACATCCAGGCAACGGGCACATCCTGGGGACACCTGGGCAATGGGGACAACCAGGCAATGGGGACATCCCAAGGTACCCAAGGACATCTGGGGACCGGGGACACCTGGGCAAGGGGGACATCCCGGAGACACCAGGGTACCCGAGGACATCTGGAGACCAGGGTCATCCAGGGACAGCCGGGCAATGGGGACACCCAGGGACACCTGGGCAATGGGGACACCCCAGGGTGCCCAAGGACACCCGTGGATCGGGCACAGGTGGGGGACCAGGGTCATCCAGGGGTGCCCAGGGACTGGGGGTGACCATGGTCTGGGGACGCTGGGGACACCAAGGGTGTCGATGGACTGGGGACATCCAGAGACGAGGGACACCTGGGGACGAGGACACCCGGAGGCTGAGGACAAGGAGCACCCAGACACCAGGGCCACCCAGGGGTGCTCAAGGACATCTGGGAACCGGGGACACCTGGGGACACTTGGGGACAGGGGTCATCCAGGGATGTGCAGGGACCAGGGATGACCACGGAGTGGGGACCAGGGACACCTGGGGATGGGGGACAACGGGGTACAAGGGGCGTGAAGGGACAACGAGGGAGTGGGATGCCCGGAGACACCTGAGGACACTTGGGGACACCTGGGGACACCTGATCATGCCCAGGGACCATTGAAGACCATGGAATGGGGACCAGGGACACCTGGGGATGAGGGACAACGGCTTATGAGGGACACGCAGGGACACCCAGGGAGTGGGATGCCTTGGGGACACTTGGGGACACCTGGGGATGGGGGACAATGGGGTACGAGGGACGTGAAGGGACAACCAGGGAGTGGGATGCCTTCGGGCACCTGGGGACACCTGGGGACACTTGGGGACACTTGGGGACAGACGGTCATGCCCAGGGGCCAGGGAAGACCATGGAGTGGGGACCAGGGACACCTGGGGATGGGGGACGATGGGGTACGAGGGACGACGGGGTATGAGGGACGTGCAGGGACACCCACGGACTGGGATGCCTGGGGACACTTGGGGACATCTGGGGACACCTGCTCATGCCCAGGGAGCCGGGATGACCACGGAGTGGGGACCAGGGGACACCTGGGGACACCAGGGATGGGGGACAACGAGGCATCCCAGGGACTGGGATGCCTTGGGGACACTTGGGGACACTTGGCGATGTCCAGGGACCAGAGATGACCGTGGAGTGGGGACCAGGGACATGTGGGGATGGGGGACAATGGGGTACGAGGGACATGAAGGGACAACCAGGGATGGGGACACCTGGGGACACCTGGAGATGCCCAGGGACCAGGGATGACCATGGAGCGGGGACCAGGGACACCTGGGGATGGGGGACAATGGGGTACGAGGGACATGAAGGGACAACCGGGGACTGGGATGCTTGGGGACACCTGGGGACACTTGGGGACACTTGGGGACACCTGGAGATGCCCAGGGACCAGGGATGACCATGGAGCGGGGACCAGGGACATGTGGGGATGGGGGACAATGGGGTACGAGGGACATGAAGGGACAACCGGGGACTGGGATGCCCGGGGACACCTGGGGACGCCTGGGGACACCTGGGGACACCTGGGGACACTTGGGGACACCTGGTGATGCCCAGGGACCAGGGATGACCATGGAGCGGGGACCAGGGACACCTGGGGATGGGGGACAATGGGGTACGAGGGACATGAAGGGACAACCGGGGACTGGGACGCCTGGGGACACCTGGGGACACTTAGGGACACCTGGGGACACTCGGGGACACTCGGGGACACCGGGGCACTCCCAGAACCATCCGCAGGGCCGGGGGGTACCACGTCTCCAGGGCCAGGGGTGGGACGGAGAGACCCGGGGCTGGGGAGAGGGGCCAGAGGGGACACGCCGGTGGCGGGGTGTGGGGGGGACACGGACAGGGACACGGACAGGGACACGCGTGTGGGGACATGGGGCTGAGCCCGTCCCCGTCCCCGTCCCCGCAGTTCCGCGCCTGCATCATGGAGACGGTCTGCGGGAAGCCCATGACGGACGACTCGGACATCTCCAGCTCGGCCCAGAGGACCGAGGTCTCCTCCGTCTCCTCCAGCCAGGTCAGCCCCAGCTGAGGGGCCACCCCCCCCCCCCCCCGCTACCCCCCCAACCCCCGCCCCGGCCTGTCCCCCCGCTATGGGGCTGGGGCCACCCCGGGGGTCCGGGGTCACCCCCCGCGGCCAGCCTAGGATGTAGGGTGGGACAATAAACCACCGCCGCCGTCTGAACGCAACGCCCGAGCCCCACTGCGCGTCGGCCGCCCCACGGCGGGGTGGGGACTTGGGGGGCGCGGGGAGGGGGGGGGGGGGTGTGGGGGTTCGGCCCCACGGCCGTGGCGGCGCGGGACCCCGGCCTCCTCGTCCTGCTGGGGACCCACAGGCGGTGGTGGGGCAGGGAGGTGGGGTGCTGCCCGCTCCATCCATGGGGCTGGGCTGGGGCTGAGCCCCCCCATCTGTGGGGCTGGGGTGGGGCTGGGTCCCTCGTCTGTGGGGCTGAGGAGGCCCTGAGCCCCCTTCTGTGGGGCAGGGGTGGTGCTGAGCCCACTGTCTGTGGGGCTGGGGCAAGGCTGGATGCCATCCATGGGGCTGGGGTGGGGCTGAGCCCCCCATCTGTGGGGCTGGGTGCCATCCATGGGGCTGGGGTGGGGCTGAGCCCCCCCGTCTGTGGGGCTGAGGAGGCCCTGAGCCCCCTTCTGTGGGGCAGGGGTGGTGCCGAGCCCCCCATCTGTGGGGCTGGGGCCCATCCATGGGGCTGGGGTGGTGCTGAGACCCCCATCTGTAGGGCGGGAGTGGTGCTGAGCCCCCCATCTGTGGGGCTGGGTCCCATCCATGGGGCTGGGGTGGGGCTGAGCCCCCCGTCTGTGGGGCTGAGGAGGCCCTGAGCCCCCTTCTGTGGGGCAGGGGTGGTGCCGAGCCCCCCATCTGTGGGGCTGGGGCCCATCCATGGGGCTGGGGTGGTGCTGAGACCCCCATCTGTGGGGCTGGAGTGGGGCTGAGCCCTCATCCATAGGGTCAGGGTGGTGCACAGCCCCCATCTATGGGGCTGGAGTGGTGCTGGATCCCATCTATGGGGCTGGGGTGGGGCTGAGCCCCCGCATCTATGGGGCTGGGATGGTGCTGGATCCCACCTATGGGGCTGGGGTGGGCCTGAGCCCCCGCATCTATGGGGCTGGGGTGGTGCTGGATCCCATCCATGGGGCTGAGCCCCCCCATCCATGGGGCTGGGATGGTGCTGGATCCCATCCATGGGGCTGAGCCCCCCCATCCATGGGGCTGGGATGGTGCTGGATCCCATCTATGGGGCTGAGCCCCCCATCCATGGGGCTGGGATGGTGCTGGATCCCACCCATGGGGCCGAGCCCCCCATCCATGGGGCTGGGATGGTGCTGGATCCCACCCATGGGGCTGAGCCCCCCATCCATGGGGCTGGGATGGTGCTGGATCCCATCTATGGGGCTGAGCCCCCCATCCATGGGGCTGGGATGGTGCTGGATCCCATCCATGGGGCTGAGCCCCCCCATCCATGGGGCTGGGATGGTGCTGGATCCCATCTATGGGGCTGAGCCCCCCCATCCATGGGGCAGGCGTGGCGCTGCATCCCATCTATGGGGCTGGGGTGGTGCTGGATCCCATCTATGGGGCTGAGCCCCCCATCCATGGGGCAGAGCCCCCCATCCATGGGGCAGGGGTGGCGCTGACCCCCCCCCAGCAGCTCCGGGCACTCCAGGGTTGGGCCCATCCCGGCCCCATCCCCACCCACCCCCACCCCACTGCGCCCCCCGGGACCCCCGGCCCCCCCCCCCCCCCCCGGAGGGCGCGGGGGGGGGGCACTTGTGGGGCGGGGGGGGCCCCACATCCCATTTTTGGGTGCAAACCAGGCGGTTTTTGGGGTGACCGTAACCGGGTTTATTGACCCCCAGAACCCCCCGGAGGCTCCGACCCAGCCCCGGGGGGGGGACGGGGTTGGGGGGAGGGGGAAGGGGGGGGGGGAGGGGCGGGAATAGACACGTGGAGGGGGAGAAAATTAGTGTCTGAAGTCGTTAACGACGCGCAGCCGCTCCTCGGAGCCCGCTGGCAGCGTTCCCGGCGTTCCGGAGCGTTCCCGGTGTTCCGGAGCGTTCCCGGCGTTCCCGAGGATTCCCAGTGTTCCCGGTGTTCCAAAGCCTTCCCGGCGTTCCCGGCGCTGGGGAGCGTTCCCGGCGTTCCCAGTGTTGGGGAACGTTCCCAGCGTTCCCGGTGCTCGAGAAGATTCCCGGTATTCCCGTTGCTGGGGAGCATTCCCGGTGTTGGGGAGCATTCCCAGCGTTCCAAAGCCTTCCCGGCGTTCCCGGTGCTGGGGAGCGTTCCCAGCGTTCCCGGTGTTCGAGAGCGTTCCCAGCGTTCCCGGTATTCCCGGTGCTGGGGAGTGTTCTCAGTGTTGGGGAGCATTCCCAGCGTTCGAGAGGATTCCCAGTATTCCTGGTGCTGGGGAGCGTTCCTAGTGTTCGGAAGCGTTCCTGGTGTTCCCGGCGCTGGGGAGCATTCCCGGTGTTGGGGAGCATTCCCAGCGTTCCCGGTGTTGGGGAGCATTCCCGGTGTTCAAAAACGTTCCTGGTGTTCCCGGTGTTGGGGAGCATTCCCAGCGTTCCCGGTGTTCGAGGGCATTCCCGGTATTCCCGGTGCTGGGGAGCATTCCAGGTGTTCGAAAGCGTTCCCAGTGTTGGGGAGCGTTCCCGATGTTCCTGGAGTTGGGGAGCGTTCCCGGTATTCCCGGTGTTCCCAGCACTGGGGAGCGTTCCTGGTGTTCAGGAGCATTCCCAGCACCAGGGAGCATTCCCAGTGTTTGAGAGCATTCCCGATATTCCCAACGCTGGGGAGCGTTCCCGGCATTCCTCGTGTTCCTGGCACCGGGGAGCGTTCCCGGTGTTAGG
The DNA here is from genome assembly GCF_963924245.1 of Chroicocephalus ridibundus. Taxonomy (NCBI): domain Eukaryota; kingdom Metazoa; phylum Chordata; class Aves; order Charadriiformes; family Laridae; genus Chroicocephalus; species Chroicocephalus ridibundus. The sequence continues at coordinate 23,618 of NW_026961431.1, forward strand.
AGCGTTCCCAGCGCTCCCGGAGTTGGGGAGCATTCCCAGTATTCCTGGAATTGAGGAGCGTTCCCAGCACTGGGGAGCATTCCCGGTATTCTCAGCATTCGGGAGCATTCCCAGTGTTCCCGGCATTGGGGAGCATTCCCAACACTGGGGAGTGTTCCCAGAGTTCCCAGTGTTGGGGAGCATTCCCGGTGTTCCCGGCGTTGGGGAGCATTCCTGGTGTTCCCAGCATTCCCAGCAGCGGGGAGCATTCCCGCTATTCCCGGCGCTGGAGAGCATTCCCAGCCTTGGGAGCAATCCTGGTGTTCCTGGTCTTGGCGAGCATTCCCAGTGTTTGGGCGCATTCCCGGTGTTCCCAGCATTGGGAAGCTTCCCCAGCGTTCCGGAGCGTTCGCAGCATTGGGGAGCATTCCCAGTATTCCCAGTGTTCCTGGCACTGGGGAGCGTTCCCAGTATTCCCAGTATTCCCGGCACTGAGGAGCATTCCTGGCATTCCCAGCACTGGCGAGCGTTCCTGACATCCCTGGTGTTCCCGGCACTGGGGAGCGTTCCCGGTATTCCCGGTATTCCCGGTATTCCCGGCACTGGGGAGCGTTCCCGGTATTCCCGGCATTCCCATCCTCCAAATGGGACACGAGCAGCTCCGGCTCCGGTGCGGGATGAGCCCATTCCCGGGGGGATTTTCCCCCCAAAAGCCGTATTTGAGCCGGCAGCAGCAAACACCCGGAAAAATCCTCGGAGCGCAACAATTTTTGGGGAAAAAAAAAAAACCCAAAACCCCCCGATTTGGGGGGGGGGGGGGCGGATTCGGGAACGTTCAAACCCCCCCCCCCAAAAAAAAAAAACCCCAAAAAACCCCCAAAAAATTAATAATTAACGGAAAAAAAAAAAAAAAAAAGCAATTTCCCGGTGGGGGGCAGGCGAGCGCCCCCCCCTCCTCCCCCCCCAGCCGTTTTTTGGGTGAAAAAAAGCACTTTTGGGCAATTTTTGGGGGGGGGGGGTGGTGGTGTTTATTTTTCTTTTTTTTCCCCCCTCCCCCCCCCCCCGCAAAATTTTTGGGTTTTTTAAATTTCGCGTTTTGAAATTGGCGTTGAGTTTCCCCCCCCAAAATTC